>NC_086455.1:170543527-170553527 GCF_028390025.1 Pseudophryne corroboree | reverse complement strand
ACACATCCCTGTGTCCAATGAACAATGAGATACAGGTACCATTGTATTGTGAATGTATGTTGTGTATATAAAGACCACTGTTGCCTGGCCAGCCTGATGTCTCTGAAGGCTTTCTACCTGATAGCTGAGGACTGGATTCCAGGTCGCGCATGCGAAAGATTCCCCACGTATGTATATTCTCTGTAGCCATTGTTCGCCATTGTTCATGTTATTCTCTGTTATTATGTTAGATTTATATGTTAGTTTGTAGTGTATGATTTGTACTGTTTTTCCCCTTTTACTCTGAATAATCCACGGCAGTGTTAGAGCTACTGCGGTTATAACCAAACCCGGTGTTGTGTTTTCAATTTCCTGCAAAGGGCTCTCTTAGCGTCTCAATCGCTCAAACAGCATACACATTGTCAAGGTTTTTAAGCGTTACATCATTACAGTATTTGACTACTAAGGTTTAGAGTATAAGCATATTCTTACTGTGTTTTATTAACAAGGTTTAAAGGTTATCTACTGTGTGTGCGCCCGCTGTGTGTATTCCGTACACCCAGCGCAGCGTGTGTACGCCAAGTGCGTACCACGTGCGGGACTCTGTACGCAAATAGCGTACAAAGTGCGTAGCACGTGCACGTGGTCTAGCGGCCATAGCGGCTCCACGGTAATAGTGTATAGCTTTATGTTTAAGGATAATAATTGACATTATCAATATCTTTCACAAATATCGCCCAGTGTGTAGGGCCTATTACATAGATACACACAGACACTTCCGTCATTATCACCTTACCACAGGATACTGCAAATCCCAGATCATAACCTGTGGAGTCAGTACACACTGACCACTATGGAAAGGTCTTGTCTTGCACCAGGCCTCCTGCTAGGAAGTGACAATTATGATGTCACAGAAGATGGCTTCTCAAATCATATACCCAATAAATGACATCAGTGCATTTTGTTTACCTTTAAAATACAGGCACATCTTAAATCATAGCTCCCAACTTTCAGGAGGTAAGAAGCGGGACTCCACCTCCTGCCCAAAGAAGGGTGTGGTCTCCATGGAAGGGGCTTCACGGTAATGCCGCGATCGCAAGCCACACCCTAATTTTCTGGCACTGTGGGGGGGGGGGGGGGGGCATGCCAAGCGCTCTGCGAGTCCCTCTTGTCTCTGTCAATAGACGCTGTGCACAAGCGTCTGTCCATCTACATCAGAGCAGCGAATTACAGGAGCCTCCCAACTGCCCCCCCCCCCCCCCCCCTCTCCTACACACTTCACTGCGGGACATTGCAGCCCCCTGTGGGCATAGCGGGACAGTCCCCCAAAAAATGGACTATAATATACTCTGCTTTATACAGCAATGCATTGCAGATCAGCTGCAGTGCTTTACAGCAATATATACTCTAATACAGTTCATTATGTGTGTGCTTGCGTGCGTGCGTGCGTGCGTGTGTATTACTGTTAGCACTGGTCCCAGCTCCCAGCGCTGGAACTTGTCTATGCCATGTCCCAGCATCATTTAGCAGCCTGAGACTAAGCGTTCCTGACAGCGGTTCTGCTTCTTGCTCGCGGCTATTCCATTTACAACTGGCACCTCAGCGCTGATTGGCTCATTCAAAAATAGCGTAGAAGTATGAGGGTTAACCCATACAGTGCCGCAGTGGCCATTTTTCTACATGGGTTAGGGACGCCGGCCACAGGAGACCATACTGTGATGGAGACTCTGCACATAGCATGGGGGCGGGTGCAAGTTTTAATGGGATGACCGACGGTTGCGTCTAAGACTCTAAAGACGCTTCAAGCGGAATTACTGCATCTAAAGATACACAAAGTGGGCATCTCAGTCCGAGCACCTTCAGACGTGTGGATGTACACTGGGGAAAGAGCTGTGACTGGCATTAGCACAAAGCTGCAGACTCGGCTACAGCAGGCGACACTAAAGCAGCATGCGTCTCTGGATGAGCCCCGGAAGTGCCAAAACTTTCTGACATATTACTTGTAGAACAGACACAGGGTGATGGAACTGTATTACAGAGGAATAACAGCTCCCAATTTGTGATAGTATAGAAAAAGAAAAAATAGGGGGGGAAAAAAGAGATTTTGTTATTCAATTTTTTCAGGTTTCCGTTCCACGCGCAATGTTAGCGCCAGTGCTCCCGTGCGCCTGGTGTCACTTTATCCATTTTTATAACCTCTGAATTATTCACTGTGAATTGTCAGCAGCGCTCATTCATTAGTGGGGAAATACAGCTCACGAGGGAGCAGAATTAGGAGGAGATTACAGCATCACTGTACACAGAAATAGAATGGCCTTGGCTGACTTAAAAGCATGTTTATATCCATGCATCCATGACATATGGGACACCCGTGCGCCACCAGAGAAGATTCTGAATTATTTACACAAACTACGCTTAGGTAAACAACTATTTTTAGTGGCCCCAGTTGTGTGTTTTATGTAGCACAGAATGTCCTGGTATTCTCATACTGGAATAACAGTGTGTGAGCGGCAGCTTCTGTCTTACCTGGCTGCAGCAGAATTCTGTCCAGAAAGTAAAGCTACGTTACCAGCTAGGTAGAAGATTTTTAACTGAGACGCCACCTTCTAGCCGGACCCCCTTGGCTACAGACAGCCATTTACTCAAGGCCGTAACTAGGTGTGTGCGGAGGGGGCACCACACATAGCGCTGCAGGGTAGGGGGTGGTGTTGGTGGCACTTGTCAATTATCTGTTTTAATTACTTTCATTTGCAGCTGCCCCCCTTTTTGAATCCCAGCATCTCCTGACCGCCCCTGTCTCCTACCCTGGCCCCTTTGGCGCTAATACCTATACAACATTCATGAACTCAGAGCTTGAGATTTCTTTGTTATTCAGTCACACCGTCCTTTATTACATTTCAAGATGCTGACATACCCGGGATTCAAACCCATCACCTGTGACATTGCAGTCACACAATCCATTCATTGAGCTATCTGCCCTTGCATGGAAAGGTAGAGAATTCTAACTATTTGAAGTTTACCTTGTACTTTGTGAAAAATGATCAGCATTGCGGCTGAGCAGATCTATGTAGTGTGTGGCTGCAAGAGAGTGGATGTGTCACTGCACACTACATAGATCTGCTCAGTTGTAATGCTGATTATTTTGTTATTTTGTTCAAAGTACCAGTAGCTTCATACAGTGTTCATAACTTTTTATGCAGGATCACATAGCTCAATGAGTAGGGTGTGTGATTAGAATTCAACAGGTTATAGGTGTGAATCCCGGGTATGGCAGTATATTGAAATGTGTTATTTAAGATAGTGTATTGCAACGGAATAACAGCAAGCTCTCAAGTTCAGTGCATGAATGTGGTATAAAGAGGATTTGTGTCCAACTCCATTTTCTTGCAGTGGTCTGTAACTGTGTGTGCCATGAGGCATGTGCCTTATGTCCTTATTGGAAAAATGAGGGGGGGTGGGGGGGGGGACACCAATTCTCTTTCAGGCACAGGGCACCAAAAAGTCTAGTTACGGCTCTGCACTAACTCTTTAAGGAGCTATTGAAGAAGTTATACATTACTGATAAATCTATTTCGTCAGCCACTTTACAATAACGGGAACAGGAGGTTGTGAGCAGGACGATCAATTGGTGACTTGTGATTGGTCCTCTTGCTCATCCTCCTTCGTCCACAGTTTTTGTCCTGGACTGTAAAATAAATGCAGCAGCCCATGGGGCTCCAGTTAGAGGAAGGGACATGTTAATGGAATCTCTTACTAGATTGCGGTATAGCAGTAAAGGGAAAATACCATAAAATTAAACTTTTGATTGCATATACAATATAATACACTTTCATAGGCTTACCATACTACCCCTTTACCTGGGACGCTCATGAATTACACAGGTTCTGGGGCTGATTAAAGCCAGATGACATGCAGGCTTGAAGTCAGCCAGCCACAGAACCTGTGTAGTTCATAACTGTTCCAGTTTAAAGGGGTAGTATGGTAAACCTATGCTTTCAGGACCTCTGATAGGGGGCCATGTCTGGGCCGGTTGAAGGGGTCCGTCGGGGCCCTGGGTCAGAGCTGCACGGGAAAGAAAGGAGATTACTGCTGCTCAGTGGCCCCTCTCCCCGACCCACCCGACCCATCACATGCAGCGGTGCTCTGGGCTGCGGAAGGTCCAAGGAGGCTCATTCCCCTGGATCCACCCTCTTTCCAACTCGCACACCTCCCCCAATTTGGCCACACCCCCACTATCTGGGCCTGGCGCCACTCTCATTGGCTCTGTACGCTTCAGTAATGAATAGTAACTTCTGCATGTAATAAGTGTTATGTTGCAATTGCTGCCTAGGGACCGGAACAGAATATGTTGAGACATAAACAATCAGGAGAAAATAAGCCCCGTACCCGATTTACCCAGCACCGCTCGCACGCTTCCTACAATGTGCAGAATAGGCCATTTCCCTTCAGCACTGTCCCGCTATAATCAAAATAGTTGGGGGTTATGGGGTAGATTGCATCTCCTCGCATTTATACTCCTCCCACTTCATTTCCTGTCCCCCCCCCTTCTCTCCCTCTTACCTAGCATTGGGGGTCATTCCGAGTTGATCGCTCGCTAACAGTTTTTAGCAGCCGTGCAAACGCATTGTCGCCGCCCACGGAGGAGTGTATTTTTGCTTTGCAGAAGTGCGAACGCCTGTGCAGCAGAGCGCCTGCAAAAACATTTTGTGCAAAACAAGACCAGCACTGTAGTTACTCTTCGTTTGCGTTGATTCTAACCACGGAGTGGCGGCTGTTGATGCCACACACACGCCCAGCCACGCCTGCGTTTTTTCTGCCACGCCTGCGTTTTTCTAAGCACTCCCTGAAAACGGTAAGTTGACACCCAGAAACGCCCTCTTTCTGTCAATCTCCTTGCGGCCGGTTGCGCGATTGGAATCATCGCTAGAACCAGTGCAAAACCACAATGGACTTTGTACCCGTAAGACGCACGTGCGCAATGCGGAGCATACACATGCGCAGATTAGCCGGTTTTTTTCACTGATCGCTATGCAGCGAACAACGGCAGCTAGCGATCAACTCGGAATGACCCCCACTTGTTCTAATCATCACTAATTAATGCATTACTAAGCTGCTCAGCTTCTTCAGTGTTCTTCTTGCTATGTGCGGGTGATTGATAGAAATCCACATGTGCATCATGAAATAATTGCTATATCCATCTCTGATGAATAAATTCTTCATCTCTGCAGCAGTAATTGGACTCTCCGCCGGCTCCTGGTGTCACATCAATTCAGATCCTGCATATGCATAAGATATTAACGCTCAGATCGTTGGCTGCAGAATTTCTCAGCTGGGTGTAATGTAATGTGTGACATTCTGACGATGCACAGGAACACTCTGATTACTGTGGTGCCTACATCCATTCAGGAAAATATTATTGCCTGGCGATTAATTGCTTCTTTATATATACATATACAGTGGAAGCCAGCCGATAGAGACAAATATGTAACGCGCTGTTATTTACTTACTGCCAGTGATGAATGTGCAAAAGTTCTGTGGCTGCAGCTGTAGCCGAACACGCTCCATATATTATTCACAGCTAGGTGAGAAATGGAGGAGGGGGGGCGGTTAAATCTGGAACACTGGGGGTGATACCGAGTTGTTCGCTAGCAGAAAATGTTCGCTGTGCAGCGATGATGCAAAAAAACGGCACCTCTGAGCATGCATATGCGGCGCAATGCGCACGCACGACGTACTTTCACAACGGCTGAAGTAGTTTCACACAAGGTCTAGCGAAGCTTTTCAGTCGCAGTGCTGGCCGCAGAGTGATTGACATGAAGGGGGCGTTTCTGGGTGTCAACTGACCGTTTTCAGGGAGTGATCGAAAAAACGAAGGCGTGCCAGGAAAAACACAGGCGTGGCTGGGAGAACGCAGGGCGTGTTTGTGACGTCAAATCCGGAACTGAACAGTCTGAAGTGATCGCAAGCGCTGAGTAGGTCTGGAGCTTCTCTGAAACGGCACCATTTTTTTTCATAGTCGCTCTGCGATCCTTTCGTTCGCACTTCTGCTAAGCTAAAATACACTCCCAGTGGGCGGCGGCATAGCGTTTGCACGACTGCTAAAAACTGCTAGCGAGCGATCAACTCGGAATGACCCCCACTGTTTTCTCTGCAGTCACTCTTATTTTAGCCACAGTAATACCGCTTTCACACCGCCACTTTGACCTGGATTATTGCCGGGTTAACTCAGGTCGCAGCCCGGTGTGAAAGGGTCCCAGAAAAAGGGTTAAGGGTCAGTGTAAACGGTTAACCCGGGTCATCCAGCCCGGGTCCCGTTTACACCAAACAGAGATCCACAGCGCCAGCAGAACAGTTCAACTGCACCCATTATTCCCAGGTTGGTGCCGTGGTGAGAATGGGGCTGTCCCGGTTCTGGCCAACATTTTACAGACTGTACTAGACAATAGATAGTTATAAAGCTATAGTCGTCTTTATAAGGCTTGATACATCTCCCCCTTATCCCTGTGTAACACCTGCTCACCTGATTCTTGGCTCTTGTGACGGGTGATAGGGTCGGGTGTGGTATGGAGGGTCAACAGTAACTAGGTCCATAGTAACCAGGTCGACCAATATTGGTTGACAGTAACTAGGTTGACAGGGATGCTAGGTCGACAGGGTCTCTAAGTCGACATGGTCTAGGTCGACAGGTCAAAAGGTCGACATGAGTTTTTAATGTTTTTTTTTGTGTGTAGTTTTCTCAGTACAGTGCCCTGGAACCCCAATTAGTGCACTGTGTCCCCTCGCTTCGGGCAAGGTGCCTCGCTGCGCTCACCACTGGTTACTATTCCCAATCATAGTCCACGTGGATTGTTAAGTATGAAAAAGTAAAAAAAAAAGGGAAAACTCATATCAACCTTTTGACCTGTCGATCTAGAACATTTCGACCTAGAGACCCTGTCAACCTAGAAACCCTGTCGACCTAGTTACTGTCGACCAATAGTGGTCGACCCAGACACTGTGACCTAGAGACCGGATACCGTTAGGGTCACAGTAACCAATTGCAATCATCCTGTGCCTTGGCGGTACCTCCACCCTAGTCTTGGTTATCTTGCTAGAAGAAGGGAGTCCACCAGGAGGTGGCTTGAGAAACCCTTATAGAATAATATGAGGTGTAGTGGACTTAGGAGGACCCACCCTTTCCCAGCATGCAACACACAGTCACAGATAGGAAAAATGAATAACTCCATGGGGTTTTGTTAATTTTATTCATAAAGAATAGAATATAATAGTTTTGAGTAGAACGGTACAAATCTGGAGTGGAACTTCAAATATTCTCTATACACCCCCAGCCACCTGTCCAGCACCCCCTTCTCTGACACCCCCTTCTCTGACACCACCAGCCACCTCTCCAGCCCCCCTTCTCTGACATCCCTAACCACCTCTCCAGCACCCCCTTCTCTGACACCCCCAGCCACCTGTCCAGCACCCCCTTCTCTGACACCCCCTTCTCTGACACCACCAGCCACCTCTCCAGCACCCCCTTCTCTGACACCCACAGCCACCTCTCCAGCACCCCATTCTCTGACACCCCCAGGCACCTCTCCAGCACCCCCTTCTCTGACACCCCCAGGCACCTCTCCAGCACCCCCTTCTCTGACACCCCCAGCCACCTCTCCAGCACCCCCTTCTCTGACACCCCCAGCCACCTCTCCAGCACCCATTCTCTGACACCCCAGCCACCTGTCCAGCACCCCCTTCTCTGACACCCCCTTCTCTGACACCCCCTTCTCTGACACCCACAGCCACCTCTCCAGCACCCCCTTCTCTGACACCCACAGCCACCTCTCCAGCACCCCATTCTCTGACACCCCCAGGCACCTCTCCAGCACCCCCTTCTCTGACACCCCCAGCCACCTCTCCAGCACCCATTCTCTGACACCCCAGCCACCTGTCCAGCACCCCCTTCTCTGACACCCACAGCCACCTCTCCAGCACCCCATTCTCTGACACCCCCAGCAACCTCTCCAGCACCCCCTTCTCTGACACCCCCTTCTCTGACACCACCAGCCACCTCTCCAGCACCCCCTTCTCTGACACCCCCAACCACCTCTCCAGCACCCCCTTCTCTGACACCCCCAGGCACCTCTCCAGCACCCCCTTCTCTGACACCCCCAGCCACCTCTCCAGCACCCATTCTCTGACACCCCAGCCACCTGTCCAGCACCCCCTTCTCTGACACCCCCAGGCACCTCTCCAGCACCCCATTCTCTGACACCCCCAGCCACCTCTCCAGCACCCCCTTCTCTGACACCCCCAACCACCTCTCCAGCACCCCCTTCTTTGACACCCCCAGGCATCTCTCCAGCACCCCATTCTCTGACACCCCCAGCAACCTCTCCAGCACCCTCTTCTCTGACACCCCTAGGCACCTCTCCAGCACCCATTCTCTGACACCCCCAGCAACCTCTCCAGCACCCCCTTCTCTGACACCCCCAGCCACCTCTCCAGCACCCATTCTCTGACACCCCAGCCACCTCTCCAGCACCCCATTCTCTGACACCCCCAGGCACCTCTCCAGCACCCATTCTCTGACACCCCCAACCACCTCTCCAGCACCCATTCTCTGACACCTCCAGTCACCTCTCCAGCACCCATTCTCTGACACCCCAGCCACCTCTCCAGCACCCCCTTCTCTGACACCCCCAGCCACCTCTCCAGCACCCATTCTCCGACACCCCCAGCCACCTGTCCAGCACCCCCTTCTCTGACACCCCCTTCTCTGACACCACCAGCCACCTCTCCAGCCCCCCTTCTCTGACACCCCCAACCACCTCTCCAGCACCCCCTTCTCTGACACCCCCAGCCACCTGTCCAGCACCCCCTTCTCTGACACCCCCTTCTCTGACACCACCAGCCACCTCTCCAGCACCCCCTTCTCTGACACCCACAGCCACCTCTCCAGCACCCCATTCTCTGACACCCCCAGGCACCTCTCCAGCACCCATTATCTGACACCCCCAACCACCTCTCCAACACCCATTCTCTGACACCTCCAGTCACCTCTCCAGCACCCATTCTCTGACATCCCAGCCACCTCTCCAGCACCCCCTTCTCTGACACCCCCAGCCACCTCTCCAGCACCCATTCTCCGACACCCCCAGCCACCTGTCCAGCACCCCCTTCTCTGACACCCCCTTCTCTGACACCACCAGCCACCTCTCCAGCCCCCCTTCTCTGACACCCCCAACCACCTCTCCAGCACCCCCTTCTCTGACACCCCCAGCCACCTCTCCAGTACCCCATTCTCTGACACCCCCAGCCACCTCTCCAGCACCCATTCTCTGACACCCCCAACCACCTCTCCAGCACCCATTCTCTGACACCCCCAGCCACCTCTCCAGCACCAATTCTCTGACACCCCAGCCACCTCTCCAGCACCCCCTTCTCTGACACCCCCAGCCACCTCTCCAGCACCCATTCTCTAACACCACCAGCCACCTCTCCAGTACCCCATTATCTGACACCCCCAGCCACCTCTCCAGCACCCATTTTCTGACACCCCAGCCACCTCTCCAGCACCCATTTTCTGACACCCCAGCCACCTATCCAGCACCCCATTCTCTGACACCACCAGCCACCTCTCCAGCACCCCATTCTCTGACACCTCCAGCCACCTCTCCAGCACCCCATTCTCTGACACCCCCAGCCACCTCTCCAGCACCCCATTCTCTGACACCCCCAGGCACCTCTCCAGCACCCATTCTCTGACACCCCCAACCACCTCTCCAGCACCCATTCTCTGACACCTCCAGTCACCTCTCCAGCACCCATTCTCTGACACCCCAGCCACCTCTCCAGCACCCCCTTCTCTGACACCCCCAGCCACCTCTCCAGCACCCATTCTCTGACACCCCCAGCCACCTCTCCAGCACCCCATTCTCTGACACCACCAGCCACCTCTCCAGTACCCCATTCTCTGACACCCCCAGCCACCTCTCCAGCACCCATTCTCTGACACCCCCAACCACCTCTCCAGCACCCA